>NW_028159222.1:647986-670486 GCF_964263955.1 Coregonus lavaretus
GATAACATATTGATGGATATCAAGTGGTCGACCAATAGGGAGTAGTCAATGCTGAACAGGTAGTTGGACAAGCAGGTTAAGGAGGAACTCATACGCACGCAGGTAAACACGCAGGCACGTAGGTACACACCAGTGGAGGAAGGGGAAGACTATCCTCCTCAGTGAATTTCATAAAAATTAATTGAAAAAGTTATCATTTTTAGATAAAACTATACTAAATATATTCACCAAATAATTGATTTAAACACACTGTTTTGCAAAGAAGGATCGGAGAATGAATCTAGTACTGAAAGCATAAACTACAGCTTGTCACGCCCTGGCTCTGGGGACTCTTAAATGTTGAGCCAGGGTGTGGATTGTTCTATGTTTAAGTTTTCTATGTTTTGTTCTAGATCGTTTAGATCTATGTTGGCCAGGGTGGTTCCCAATCAGAGGCAGCTGTAGCTCGTTGTCTCTGATTGGGAACCATACTTAGGCAGCCCGTTTGGCACTAGTTAATTTGTGGGATCTTGTTCCGAAAGGTTTGTGTTGTAACCTAGGACTTCACGTATCGTTTGGTTTATTGTTTTGGTTCGTGTGTGTACTAAATAAAGAATGTGCGCTTATCATGCTGCGCCTTGGTCCGCTTCATCAGTCAGCGAGCGGGACAGAAGATCCCACCACCAGAGGACCAAGCAGCGTGTCCAGGAACAGACAGCCTGGACCTGGGAGGAGATCCTGGACGGGAAGGTATCCTGGACTTGGGAGGAGATTCAGGCCGGAATGGATCGCCGTCCCTGGGGGGAGACTGTGGAGGCGCACTACAGAGAGGAGCAGCGGCAACGCAGAGGGTACCGGCCGAGGAGGAAGCCCGAGAGACAGCCCCAATAAACAATTTTTGGGGGGCTAAAGGGGTGGTTGGCGGAGCCTAGAGTTAGAGCAGAGCCAACTCCCCGTACTCAGGCTAGGAAGCGTGAGACTGGGCAGGCTCCGTGTTATGCGGAGCCACGTACTGTGCCGCGAGTGTTCCGGCACAGTCCTGTACGTCCTGTGCTAGCACCACGCACGTGTCGTGCTAAGGTGGGCATGCAGCCAGGACGGACTGTGCCAGCTCAACGCTCGTGGCCTCCAGTACCCCTCCTCGGTCCCGTATATCCTGCGCCAGTGCCACGTGCTGTAGTGCCAGTACGAGTGCACAGCCCTGTACGTCCTGTGCTGATGCCTCACACATATTGTGTGGAAATAGGCATTCTGCCAGGACGGGTTGTGTCAGCTCTCCGCTCCAGACCTCCAGTCCGCCTCCACAGTCCGGCCCGGCCCGTTCCGGCTCCCCGCACCAAGCCAGTTTTTTTTTTGGGGGGGGGGGGGGGGGGGGGGGGGGGGGGGGGTAGAAGGATTACTTTATCCTATCCCAGGTATTCCTTAAAGAGGTGGGGTTTCAAATGTCTCCGGAAGGTGGTGAGTGACTCCGCTGTCCTGGCGTCGTGAGGGAGCTTGTTCCACCATTGGGGTGCCAGAGCAGCGAACAGTTTTGACTGGGCTGAGCGGGAACTATGCTTCCGCAGAGGAAGGGGAGCCAGCAGGCCAGAGGTGGATGAACGCAATGCCCTCGTTTGGGTGTAGGGACTGATCAGAGCCTGAAGGTACGGAGGTGCCGTTCCCCTCACAGCTCCATAGGCAAGCACCATGGTCTTGTAGTTCTATTAGCTATGTTGACTAGGACGTTACTTTAGCTAATATGGCGACAACGATGTAAGCTGTGTGTAGCGGTTATGACATGGTTTGGCTTGGAATGTTTTTTTCCGCCTGTTCACATACAGCTGATGTGTTGTGCATTGAAGTCCACAAACAAAGGGAAAAGGTAGATAGATGCAAGAAGGAATACAACATGGCTGCTATGAAAGTTAACTGTGTTTATTTGTGATCAGGGGTGTATTTATTCCGCCGCTCTTATAAAAAATAAAAAATACTCTGCTATTGTTATTCAAATTCACTTTGATAACTTTCAAACACTTTTCAAACTACTGTAATGGTCCCCCACTTTATGTGTTATTTCATAGTTCTCCTTTTTTGCATGTGGCCTACTGCAGAGGACTCCCCTGCAAGCTAAAGAACCATTAATTATGCATAGTATTAAATATGTATTGTATGCTTTGTTTATTTGATTATAGTTGACACATATATATATATTTCTCTTTCCAAATGATTTAAGATCTAAATTAAGGTACTCCCCAAGTGCTTTGGAGAGGTGCCTGATTTAATTATTGTCACAATTCCATTTTCCCTAACCGCCACACACAAACATCCTGTGGCATCTCACAACCATCCATAACCACATAACCTCTCACAGACTGCCATTAATCCTCTCGATTTCCCTCCCAGCGCTGACAGTCCCTTCCCAACACATACAGTGCCTTCAGAAGGTAATCACACCCCTTGACTTTTCCACATTTTGTTGTATTACAGCCTGAATTTGAAATTGATTAAATTATAATATTTTTGTCACTGGACCCAATACCCCATAATGTCAAAGTGGAATAATTTTTTTTGAAACTTTCACAAATTAATAAAACAATGAAAAGCTCAATTGTCTTGAGTGAATAAGTATTCAACCCATCTGCAGTGGTGTAAAGTACTTAAGTAAAAATACTTTCAAGTACTACTTAAGTCGGTTTTGGGGGTATCTGTACTTGTCAGAATGCGACGGTGAAATGCGCTAGGCGAAGTCAAACGCAGGACACAGAGCTTACTGGAAACGTACTTTACTTGAAAGTAACCAGAGAAGAAAACAATCTCCAAACAAGGAGGAAAAACAACCCGCACACGAACACTGCCGATGACGAATACAATAACACACAACACACAATGAACCACAAGAGGGTTAAATAGGGAATACAATACAACGTAATGGGAAACAGGTGTACACAATCAGGACAAAACAAGTCAAACACCGAAACATAGATCGGTGGCAGCTAGTACTCCGGGGACGACGAACGCCGAAGCCTGCCCGAGCAAGGAGGAGGAGCAGCCTCGGCTGATTCCATGACAGTACCCCCACCTTGACGCGCGGCTCCAGCCGTGCGCCGACCCTGGCCTCGGGGACGGCCAGGAGGACGCGGAGCAGGGCGAGTCGGATGACTCCGGTGGAAGTCCCTCAACATGGAGGGATCTAGAATGTCCCTCCTGGAGACCCAGCACCGTTCCTCCGGACCGTACCCCTCCCATTCCACGAGATACTGCAGGCGCCTCGAATCCAAGATGGAATGGACTGAGTACGCCGGAGCCCCCTCGATGTCCAACGGGGGCGGAGGAGCCTCTCGTACCTCACTCTCCTGGAGTGGACCAGCCACCACCGGCCTGAGGAGAGACACATGGAATGAGGGGTTAATGCCGTAATTAATGGGCAGTTGTAACCTATAACATACCTCGTTCAATCTCCTCAGGACTTTAAAGGGCCCCAAAAACCGCCGACCCAGCTTCCGGCAGGGCAGGCGAAGGGGCAGGTTTCGGGTCGAGAGCCAGACCCGGTCTCCCGGTGCATACACCGGAGCCTCACTGCGGTGGCGATTGGCGCTCGCCTTTTGATGCCTGATGGCCCGCTGCAGATGGACGTGCGCAGCGTTCCAAGTTTCTTCAGAGCGCCGAAACCACTCGTCCACCGCAGGGGCTTCAGTCTGGCTCTGATGCCAAGGTGCCAGAACCGGCTGATATCCTAACACACACTGGAAAGGCGTAAGGTTAGTGGACGAATGGCGGAGGGAGTTTTGGGCTATCTCTGCCCAGGGAATATATCCCGACCACTCCTCTTGCCGGTCCTGGCAATATGACCTCAGAAACCTACCCACATCCTGGTTAACTCTCTCCACCTGCCCATTACTCTCGGGGTGAAAACCTGAGGTAAGGCTAATCGAGACCCCCAGACGTTCCATAAATGCCCTCCAGACTCTAGAGGTAAACTGGGGACCCCGATCAGACACTATATCCTCATGCACCCCATAGTGCCGGAAGACATGTGTAAACAGGGCCTCAGCAGTTTGTAGGGCAGTAGGGAGACCAGGCAGGGGAATGAGACGGCAGGCTTTAGAAAACCGATCCACAACGACCAAGATCGTAGTGTTCCCCTGGGAGGGAGGAAGGTCCGTGACAAAATCCACCGATAGGTGAGACCACGGCCGTTGTGGAATGGGTAGGGGATGTAACTTCCCCCTGGGCAGGTGTCTAGGTGCCTTACACTGGGCGTACACCGAGCAGGAGGAAACATAAACCCTCACGTCCTTAGCTAAGGTTGGCCACCAGTACTTCTCACTAAGGCAGTGCACTGTTCGACCAATACCCGGATGACCAGAGGAGGGTGACGTGTGAGCCCAGTATATCAAACGGTTGCGAACCTCGAGCGGCACGTACCCCCGACCCTCTGGACACTGTGGAGGAGTAGGGTCGGAACGTAACGCCCGCTCGATTTCCGCATCCACCTCCCACACCACCGGTGCCACTAAACAAGACTCTGGGAGTATGGGAGTGGGCTCAATGGACCTCTCCTCGGTATCATATAGTCGGGACAGGGCGTCTGCCTTAGCGTTCTGGGACCCTGGTATATAGGTGAGCTTAAATACAAAGCGGGAAAGAAACATTGACCACCTTGCCTGGTGAGGATTCAGCCTCCTCGCTGCCCGGATGTACTCCAGGTTACGATGGTCAGTCAGAATGAGAAAAGGGTGTTTAGCCCCCTCAAGCCAATGTCTCCACACCTTCAGGGCTTGAACCACAGCCAGCAGCTCCCTATCCCCCACGTCATAATTGCGCTCCGCCGGACTGAGCTTCTTAGAATAGAAAGCACAGGGGCGGAGTTTAGGTGGCGTACCCGAGCGCTGAGACAGCACAGTGCCGATCCCAGCCTCGGAAGCATCCACCTCCACCTGGAATGCCAAAGAGGGATCCGGATGCGCCAGCACCGGAGCAGAGGTAAACAGGTCCTTCAGACGTCTAAACGCCCTGTCCGCCTCAGCTGACCACTGCAGGCGCACCGGACCCCCCCCCTAGCAGAGAGGTAATGGGAGCTGCTACCTGTCCAAAGCCCCGGATAAACCTCCGATAGTAATTGGCAAAACCCAAGAAGCGCTGCACCTCCTTTACCGTGGTGGGAGTCTGCCAATTATGCACGGCAGAAACGCGGTCAATCTCCATCTCTACCCCTGACGCGGACAACCGATGTCCCAGGAAGGAGATGGACTCCTGGAAGAACAGACATTTCTCCGCCTTTGCATACAGGTCATGCTCCAACAGTCTACCAAGCACTCGCGCACCAGGGACACATGCTCGGCTCGTGTAGCGTATATTAGAATATATATATTAGAATGTATATTAGAATGTCATCAATATATACCACAACACCCTGTCCATGCAAGTCCCGGAAAATCTTGTCCACAAATGATTGGAAGACTGAAGGAGCATTCATTAACCCGTATGGCATGACGAGGTACTCATAGTGACCCGAGGTGGTACTGAATGCTGTCTTCCACTCATCTCCCTCCCTAATGCGCACCAGGTTGTACGCGCTCCTGAGATCCAATTTTGTGAAGAATCGCGCCCCGTGTAATGACTCCGTCATACTAGCAATCAGAGGGAGAGGATAGCTGTATTTGATGGTGATCTGATTTAGACCACGGTAATCAATACACGGGCGTAAACCCCCATCCTTCTTCTTCACAAAAAAGAAACTTGAGGACGCAGGGGAAGTAGATGGCCGTATGTACCCCTGTCTCAAAGATTCGGTGACGTAGGTCTCCATAGCGGCCGTCTCCTCCTGAGACAGAGGATACACGTGACTACGTGGAAGCGCAGCGCCTACCTGGAGGTCTATCGCACAATCCCCCTGTCGATGAGGTGGTAATTGAGTCGCCTTCTTCTTACTGAAGGCGAGAGCCAAATCGGCATACTCAGGTGGAATGTGCAAGGTGGGAACTTGGTTCGGGCTTTCCACCGTCGTTGCCCCTACGGAAACGCCTACAAACCGCCCAGTACACTGATCAGACCATCCCTGGAGAGCTCTCTGCTGCCACGAAATGTTGGGGTCATGAGCTGTTAACCAGGGAAGCCCCAACACCACGGGAAACGCAGGAGAATCAATCAAATACAACCGTACTATCTCCTCATGACCCTCCTGCGTTTTCATCCGGAGAGGCGCCGTGACCTCCCTAATCAAACCTGACCCCAACGGGCGGCTATCTAGGGCATGAATGGGGAAGGGCACATCAACAGGTACAATAGGAATCCCTAACTTATAGGTGAACTGGCGATCGATAAAATTCCCAGCTGCGCCTGAATCTACTAGCGCCTTATGCTGGGAGTGAGGAGAAACCTTGGGAAACACCACTTTAATACACATATGATCAGCAGAGAGCTCTGGGTGAGTTGGGTGCCTACTCACCTGGAATGACTCATCAGTGCGTCGCCCACTGCCTCGATTCCTAGGAGACCCTCCCCAGCACCGACCAGCAGTGTGTCCTCTGCGGCCACAGTTGGTGCAGGGGACGGCCTCCCTCCTGGTTTCCCTAGCACCAGCACCCCCGAGCTCCATAGGGGTCGGCTCGGAAGTGCTGGGGGATGGAATGGACGGCCCCGAATCCGGACGTCCGCGGGTAGCCAACAGGGTATCCAGGCGAATCGACATGTCCACCAGTTGGTCAAAGCTGAGGTTGGTGTCCCTGCAGGCCAATTCCCGACGCACGTCCTCCCTCAGGCTGCATCTGTAGTGGTCGATGAGGGCCCTCTCATTCCATCCCGTGTTGGCAGCTAGCGTCCGGAAGTCCAGAGCGAACTCCTGCACGCTCCTCCTCCCCTGTCTAAGGTGGAATAGATGCTCACCCGCCGCTTTACCCTCTGGGGGATGATCGAATACTGCCCGAAAGCGGCGGGTGAACTCCGCATAGCTGACCGTAGCGGCGTCTATCCCACCCCATTCGGCGTTGGCCCATTCCAGCGCCTTGCCGGACAGACAGGAGATGAGGGCGGACACGCTCTCGTATCCTGAGGGCGCCGGGTGAATGGTTGCTAGCTAGAGTTCAACCTGGAGTAGGAAACCCTGACACCCGGCCGCGGTGCCATCATAAGCCCTCGGGAGCGTGAGCCGAATCCCACTGGACTCCGGAGATGGACCGAAGGGTATGGCTGATGGTGGTGGTATCGTAGGATGAGGTGTGGGCAAACCTCCACTCTCCCATCGCCTCAAGCTGTCCATCACCCCTTGGATGGTGGTGCCCAGGTGCTGGATCATGGCCTCTTGTTGGGTTACACGCTCCTCCAGTGCTCCCCTTGGCGCGGACGATCCTGCTGACTCCGTCGTAGGTGTGTTATTCTGTCAGAATGCGACGGTGAAATGCGGTAGGTGAAGTCAAACGCAGGACACAGAGCTTACTGGAAACATACTTTACTTGAAAGTAACCAGAGAAGAAAACAATCTCCAAACAAGGAGGAAAAACAACCCGCACACGAACACTGCCGATGACGAATACAATAACACACAACACACAATGAACGACAAGAGGGTTAAATAGGGAATACAATACAACGTAATGGGAAACAGGTGTACACAATCAGGACAAAACAAGTCAAACACCGAAACATAGATCGTGGCAGCTAGTACTCCGGGGACGACAAACGCCGAAGCCTGCCCGAGCAAGGAGGAGGAGCAGCCTCGGCTGATTCCGTGACAGTACTTTACTTTACTATTAATATTTTTGCCAACTTTTACTTTTACTTCACTACATTCCTAAAAAAATATATATACTTTTTACTCCATACATTTTCCCTGACACCCACAAGTACTCATTACATTTTGACAGGAAAATGGTCCAATTCACCCACTTATCAAGAGAACATCCCTGGTCATTCATACTGCCTCTGATCTGGTAGACTCACTTAACACAAATGGTTCGTTTGTAAATTATGTTGGAGTGTTGGAGTGTGCCCCTGGCTATCCATCAATAAAAAACAAAACAAGAAAATGGTGCTGTCTGGTTTGCTTAGTATAAGGAATTTGAAATGGTTTATACTATTACTTTTACTTTTGATACTTAAGTACATTTTAGCAATTCCATTTACTTTTGGTACTTAAGCGTATTTAAAACCAAATACTTTTAGACTTTAACTCAAGTAGTATTTTACTGGGTGACTTTCACTTTTACTTGAGTCATTTTCAATTAAGGTATCTTTACTTTTACTCAAGTATGACAACTGAGTACTTTTTCCACCACTGCCCCTTTATTATGGCAAGCCGAAATACTGTAAGTTCAAGAGTAGAAATGTGCTTAACCAGTCACATAATACAGTGGGGGAAAAAAGTATTTAGTCAGCCACCAATTGTGCAAGTTCTCCCACTTAAAAAGATGAGAGAGGCCTGTAATTTTCATCATAGGTACACGTCAACTATGACAGACAAATTGAGATTGTTTTTCTCCAGAAAATCACATTGTAGGATTTTTTATGAATTAATTTGCAAATTATGGTGGAAAATAAGTATTTGGTCACCTACAAACAAGCAAGATTTCTGGCTCTCACATACCTGTAACTTCTTCTTTAAGAGGCTCCTCTGTCCTTCACTCGTTACCTGTATTAATGGCACCAGTTTGAACTTGTTATCAGTATAAAAGACACCTGTCCACAACCTCAAACAGTCACACTCCAAACTCCACTATGGCCAAGACCAAAGAGCTGTCAAAGGACACCAGAAACAAAATTGTAGACCTGCACCAGGCTGGGAAGACTGAATCTGCAATAGGTACGCAGCTTGGTTTGAAGAAATCAACTGTGGGAGCAATTATTAGGAAATGGAAGACATACAAGACCACTGATAATCTCCCTCGATCTGGGGCTCCACGCAAGATCTCACCCCGTGGGGTCAAAATGATCACAAGAACGGTGAGCAAAAATCCCAGAACCACACGGGGAGACCTAGTGAATGACCTGCAGAGAGCTGGGACCAAAGTAACAAAGCCTACCATCAGTAACACACTACGCCGCCAGGGACTCAAATCCTGCAGTGCAAGACGTGTCCCCCTGCTTAAGCCAGTACATGTCCAGGCCCGTCTGAAGTTTGCTAGAGTGCATTTGGATGATCCAGAAGAGGATTGGGAGAATGTCATATGGTCAGATGAAACCAAAATAGAACTTTTTGGTAAAAACTCAACTCGTCGTGTTTGGAGGACAAAGAATGCTGAGTTGCATCCAAAGAACACCATACCTACTGTGAAGCATGGGGGTGGAAACATCATGCTTTGGGGCTGTTTTTCTGCAAAGGGACCAGGACGACTGATCCGTGTAAAGGAAAGAATGAATGGGGCCATGTATCGTGAGATTTTGAGTGAAAACCTCCTTCCATCAGCAAGGAAATTGAAGATGAAACGTGGCTGGGTCTTTCAGCATGACAATGATCGCAAACACACCGCCCGGGCAACGAAGGAGTGGCTTCGTAAGAAGCATTTCAAGGTCCTGGAGTGGCCTAGCCAGTCTCCAGATCTCAACCCCATAGGAAATCTTTGGAGGGAGTTGAAAGTCTGTGTTGCCCAGCGACAGCCCAAAAACATCACTGCTCTAGAGGAGATCTGCATGGAGGAATGGGCAAAAATACCAGCAACAGTGTGTGAAAACCTTGTGAAGACTTACAGAAAACGTTTGACCTGTGTCATTGCCAACAAATGGTATATAACAAAGTATTGAGAAACTTTTGTTATTGACCAAATACTTATTTTCCACCATAATTTGCAAATAAATTCATTAAAAATCCTACAATGTGATTTTCTGGATTTTTTTTTCTAATTTTGTCTGTCATAGTTGACGTGTACCTATTATGAAAATTACAGGCCTCTCTCATCTTTTTAAGTGGGAGAACTTGCACAATTAGTGGCTGACTAAGTACTTTTTCCCCCCACTGTAAGTTGCATGGACTCACTAAGTGTGCAGTAATAGTGTTTAACATGATTTTTTAATGACTACTTAATCTCTGTATCCCATACATACAACTATCTTTAAGGTCCCTCACTCGAGCATTGAATTTCAAACACAGATTAAACCACAAAGACCAGGGAGGTTTTCCAATGCCTCGCAAAGAAGGGCACCTATTGGTAGATGGGTAAAAATAAATTATAAACAGACATTGAATATCCCTTTGAGCATGGTGAAGTTATTAATTACACTTTGGATGGTGTATCAATATACCCAGTCACTACAAAGACACAGGCGTCCTTCCTAACTCAGTTGCCATAGAGGGAAAAAATCGCTCAGGGATTTCACCATGAGCCCAAAGGTGACTTTAAAACAGTTACAGAGTTCAATGGCTGTGATAGGAGAAAATATTTGGATGGATCAACAACATTGTAGTTACTCCACAATAGTAACATAATTACAGTGAAAAGAAGGAAGCTTGTATAGACTAACAATATTCCAAAATATGTGACCTGTTTGCAACAAGGCATGCGTCAAACTCATTCTACGGAGGGCCAAGTGTCTGCGGGTTTTCACTCCATCCTTGTACTTGATTAATAAATTAAGGTCAGTAATTAGTAAGGAGCTCCCCTCACCTGGTTGTCTAGGGATTAATTGAAAGGAAAAACCAAAAACCCGCAGCTTGGAATGAGTTTGACACACCTGCACTAAAGTAATGCTGCAAAAAATGCGGCAAAGCAATTCACTTTTTGTCCTGAATAAAAAGTGTTATGTTTGGGGTAAATCCAATACAACACATTGATGAGTACCACTCTCCATATTTTCAAGCATAGTGGTGGCTGCACCATGTTATGGTTATGCTTGTTATTGTTAAGGACAGGGGAGTTTTCCAGGATAAAAAATAAACGTAATGGAGCTAAGCACAGGCAAAATCCTAGAGAAAAACCTGGTTCAGTCTGCTTTCCAACAGACACTGGGAGATGCATTCACCTTTCAGCAGGACAATAACCTTAAACACAAGGCAAAATCTACGCTGGAGTTGCTTACCAAGAAGACAGTGAATGTTGCTGATTGGCCGAGTTACAATTTTGACCTAAATCTGCTTGGAAATCCATGGGAAGACTTAAAAATGGTTGTCTAGCAATGATCAACAACCAAGCTTGAAGAATTTTGAAAAGAAAAATGGGCAAATATTGTACAATCCAGGTGTGCAAATCTCTTAGAGACTTACCCAGAAAGACTCACAGCTGTAATCGCTGCCAAAGGTGATTCTAACATGTATTGACTCAGGGGTGTGAATACTTACAAAAAAAAAATCTATTTAATCCATTTTGAATTCAGGTTGTAACACAACAAAATGTGGAATAAGTCAAGGGGTATGAATACTTTCTGAAGGAACTGTACCACGGCGGTATACGGCATTATGAGATGTGATTTGATTTGCAGGTTATCAGGCTAGATATGTTGCTTGTTAAAACACATTTATTCATCAGCACTTCACATTATATTTGGTGATTTAATTTATTCACTCAACTATTCACTTCGATGGTACTAGAAGTTGTCTGCATGGATAAGGAAAGAGGAATGCATGTCAGCTAACCGATGATCCTGTATTACACTTCTAACTGACACAAAAACTGTGAAAGCCGATATGTTTTTTCCCTGAAATCCTCAGAGAGAGAAGCCCTTTAAGAGACTATTAGCTCCTCCCCACCAGCCAAAACCACTATTATGTCCTGTTGCAGACTGTGGTAAGGCAGTTCGCAGTCTGTTGCAGACTGTGGTAAGGCAGTTCGCAGTCTGTTGCAGTCTGTGGTAAGGCAGTTCGCAGTCTGTTGCAGACTGTGGTAAGGCAGTTCGCAGTCTGTTGCAGTCTGTGGTAAGGCAGTTCGCAGTCGGTTGCAGTCTGTGGTAAGGCAGTTCGCAGTCTGTTGCAGACTGTGGTAAGGCAGTTTGCAGTCTGTTGCAATCTGTGGTAAGGTAGTTCGCAGTCTGTTGCAGACTGTGGTAAGGCATTTTGCAGTCTGTTGCAGACTGTGGTAAGGCAGTTCGCAGTCTGTTGCAAACTGTGGTAAGGCATTTCGCAGTCCGTTACAGTCTGTGCTAAGGCAGTTCGCAGTCTGTTGCAGTCTGCGGTAAGGCAGTTTGCAGGCCCCAGGCAGTACTGGGTGTGGATCCTGACTACAGTATGTACTACAGTAATAGAACATTAAAAAAAACGCTCCATTGTGGAATTCGTGTTGATGAGAGCAATCACTTGAAGCCATTGCGGTCTGGTCAGTTCTTTCAGATTTGCCCAAAGGATTGTGTTGTTAGTGTCCGCCTCCATTTTTAAAAAGCCTGCTTTGAGGGAGGGACAGGGCCAGATGCACGAATCACCACCCCACACAAGTTGAAGTCTTTCAGAGACTGGAAAGAAATGTGTCAGCTTGTATAGTTAGCAATGAATCTGCCGATAGGAACATGGCTGAGAGACGTACAATGGCCCTATGGAACAAGGACAACCATGTCTACACGCACAAAAACGTATAATGAGATCAGTATAACATAGAGCATTCACGAAATGCCACAAATCAGGACTACATTTATTTTCAGATCCCACCCCCATCAATACACCGGAAGCCATCATATGATGTATCATTCAGCGCGCGAAGCCCAGACCTGCCTTCCTCCTGGGCAATTATGTGTGAAACACATCTCCATGTCCTAGAAATGCCTCAGACAACTTGAAAACAAGCCCAGATTCCGCCAGGGTGAAATTCCCCTTTAATGTTTTGTGTTCCCAGTAAAGTAATTAGTAATGTGACATATTGTTGTTCACGCTGTTGACATATTGTTATCTAACAGCCTGTTTGTTTACCATATGTAGTTTCTATGGTGAACATGGGGGATGTATTTGCCGTGATATTAGCTGTGAACCAGGTCAGTGACCCTAAACAGCACTAAGACACATGGAGACAGATGGGCCTATTAAAACACTAGATAGTAACACCAATTAGATTACAGATATTCACCACCTGAAGGGTATCCCACGAAGCAAGCTAGATTTAATCAGGGTTTTTTGGGTGAGATGGCAGAAGCAGAAGAGTCGTTTCAAAGTGAAAGCGGGTCAAGTACAGTTAGCAAGAAAGATGAATGGACAACAGTGAAGTCGAAGAATGGGTGAAAGAGGTTGAGGTGTCAAGAATCAGGGCTGTACAGCAAATCGCCTATGTGGAGGCGGTCAAGAGAGTTAAAGGGGCAAGAGGCCACAGTTCTGAAGAAGATATGGCAGTGGACGCACCACAACCAGTTGTAAATGTTATACGTCAATCAAGTGATCTGGATACACTTATTGTGAATAAGGTGAATTTTGTAGCGTTTATAGCCACAGTTATTAATTGTACTGCACAAGTGTCCAAGAAGCTGGACATCATTATATCTGCAGCCGAGAAGTTTTTGGGCCGCCAAGACAACGGCAGAGGCACTGCAAGGACTACTGTCACCAGGAAATGTCCCGCCATACAAACAGTTATGACCTCCATAAGGCAATCAAACAGGCAACGTGTCAGTACAGAGACAAAGTGGAGTCCTAATTCAACGGCTCAGACACGAGAAGTATGTGGCAGGGACTCCAGACAATCACGGATTACAAAGGGAAAACCAGCCACGTTGTGGACACCGACGTCTTGCTCCCGGACAAGTTAAACACCTTCTTCGCCCGCTTGGAGGATAGAACAGTGCTACCAACGCGGCCTGCTCCCGAGGACTGTGGGCTCTCGTTCTCCGTGGCAGACGTGAGTAAGACATTTAAGCGTGTTAACCCTCGCAAGGCTGCCGGGCCCAGACAGCATCCCTAGCGGCGTCCTCAGAGCATGTGCAGACCAGCTGTCTGGATTGTTTCCAGACAAATTCAATCTCTCCCTATCCCAGTCTTCTGTCCCAACTTCCTTCAATATGTCCACCATTGTTCCTGTACCCAAGGAAGCAAAGGTAACTGAACTAAATGACTATTGCCCCGTAGCACTCATTTCTGTCATCATGAAGTGCTTTGAGAGGCTAGTAAAGGATCATATTACCTCCACCTTACCGGACACCCTAGCCCAAATGCAATTCGCATACCGCCCCAATAGATCCACAGACGATGCAATCGCCATTGCACTGCACACTGCCCTATCCCACCTGGACAAGAGGAATACCTACAGTGAGGGGGAAAAGTATTTGATCCCCTGCTGATTTTGTACGTTTGCCCAATGACAAAGACATGATCAGTCTATACTTTTAATGGTAGGTTTATTTGAACAGTGAGAGACAGAATAACAACAAAAAAATCCAGAAAAACGCATGTCAAAAATGTTATGAATTGATTTGCATTTTAATGAGGGAAATAAGTATTTGACCCCTCTGCAAAACATGACTTAGTAGCAAACCCCTTGTTGGCAATCAATGAGGTCAGACGTTTCTTGTAGTTGGCCACCAGGTTTGCACACATCTCAGGAGGGATTTTGTCCCACTCCTCTTTGCAGATCTTCTCCAAGTAATTAAGGTTTCGAGGCTGACGTTTGGCAACTCGAACCTTCAGCTCCCTCCACATATTTTCTATGGGAGACTGGCTAGGCCACTCCTGGACCTTAATGTGCTTCTTCTTGAGCCACTCCTTTGTTGCCTTGGCCGTGTGTTTTGGGTCATTGTCATGCTGGAATACCCATCCACGACCCATTTTCAATGCCCTGGCTGAGGGAAGGAGGTTCTCACCCAAGATTTGACGGTACATGGCCCTGTCCATCGTCCCTTTGATGCGGTGAAGTTGTCCTGTCCCCTTAGCAGAAAAACACCCCCAAAGCGTAATGTTTCCACCTACATGTTTGACGGTGGGGATGGTGATCTTGGGGTCATAGGCAGCATTCCTCCTCCTCCAAACACGGCGAGTTGAGTTGATGCCAAAGAGCTCGATTTTGGTCTCATCTGACCACAACACTTTCACCCAGTTCTCCTCTGAATCATTCAGATGTTCATTGGCAAACTTCAGACGGGCCTGTATATGTGTTTTTTTGAGCAGGGGGACCTTGCGGACGCTGCAGGATTTCAGTCCTTCACGGCATAGTCTGTTACCAATTGTTTTCTTGGTGACTAGGGTCCCAGCTGCCTTGAGATCATTGACAAGATCCTCCCGTGTAGTTCTGGGCTGATTCCTCACCATTCTTATGATCATTGCAACTCCACGAGGTGAGATCTTGCATGGAGCCCCAGGCCGAGGGAGATTGACAGTTATTTTGTGTTTCTTCCATTTGCGAATAATCACACCAACTGTTGTCCCCTTCTCACCAAGCTGCTTGGCGATGGTCTTGTAGCCCATTCCAGCCTTGTGTAGGTCTACAATCTTGTCCCTGACATCTTTGGAGAGCTCTTTGGTCTTGGCCATGGTGGAGAGTTTGGAATCTGATTTTGATTGCTTCTCTTGACAGGTGTCTTTTATACAGGTAACAAGCTGAGATTAAGAGCACTCCCTTTAAGAGTGTGCTCCTAATCTCAGCTCGTTACCTGCATAAAAGTCACCTGGGAGCCAGAAATCTTTCTGATTGAGAGGGGGTCAAATACTTATTTCCCTCATTAAAATGCAAATCAATTTATAACATTTTTGACATGCGTTTTTCTGGATTTTGTTGTTGTTATTCTGTCTCTCACTGTTTAAATAAACCTACCATTAAAATTATAGACTGATCATGTCTATGTCAGTGGGCAAACATACAAAATCAGCAGGCGATCAAATACTTTTTTCCCTCACTGTATGTAAAAATACTGTTCATTGACTACAGCTCAGCCTTCAACACTGTAGTACCCTCAAAGCTCATCATTAAGCTCGGGGCCCTGGGTCTGAACCCTGCCCTGTTCAACTGGGTCCTGGACTTCCTGACGGGCCTCCCCCAGGTGGTGAAGGTAGGAAACAACACCTCCACTACACTGATCCTCAACACAGGGGCCCCACAACGGTGCATGCTCAGTCCCCTCCTGTACTCCTTGTTCACCCATGACTGCGTGGCCATGCAACCTTCCAAGTCAATCATCAAGTTTGCAGATTACACAACATTACTAGGCCTGATTACCAGCCTACAGGGAGGAGGTGAGGGCCCTGTCGGAGTGGTGCCAGGAAAATAACATCTCCCTCAACGTCAACAAAACGAAGAAGCTGATCGTGGACTTCAGGAGACAGCAGAGAGAGCACGCCCCCATCCACATCGACGGGACCGCAGTGGAGAAGGTGGAAAGCTTCGTGTTCCTCGGAGTACACATCACTGACAATCTGAAATGGTCCACCCAAACAGACAGTGTGGTGAAGAAGATAGAGCCTCTTTAACCTCAGGAGGCTGAAGAAATTCAGCTTGGCCCCTAAGACCCTCACAAACTTTTACAGATGCACCATTGAGAGCATCCTGTTGGGCTGTATCACCGCCTGGAACTGCAACTGCACCGCCCGCAACCGCAGGGCTCTCCAGAGGGTGGTGCAGTCTGCCCAACGCATCACCGGCGGCACACTGCCGGCCCTCCAGGACACCTACAGTGACTGATGTCACAGGAAGGCCAAAAAGATCATCAAGGACATCAACCACCCGAGCCACTGCCTGTTCACCCTGCTATCATCCAGAAGGCGAGGTCAGTATAGGTGCATCAAAGCTGGGACCGAGAAACTGAAAAACAGCTTCTATCTCAAGGCCATCAGACTGTTAAATAGCCATCACTAGACGGCCTCAACCCAGTACCCTGCCCTGAACTTATTACTGTCCGTAGTCGGTTACCACCCGGATACTCAACCCTGCACCTTAGAGGCTGCTGCCCTATGTACAGAGACATGGAATCACTGCTCACTTTAATAATGTTTATATACTGTTTTTCTAATTTCATATGTATATACTGTATTCTACTGTACAGTAGTCAATGCCACTCCGATATTGCTCGTCCTAATGTTTATATATTTCTTATTTCCATGATTTTTCTTTGAGATTTGTGTGTATTGTTGTGATTTGTTAGATACTACTGCAATGTTGGGGCTAGGAACACAAGCATTTTTCTACACTCGCAATAATATCTGCTAAATATGTGTATGTGACCAATAAGATTTGATTTGATTCGTTTTTGAAGGTAACCCATACAAATGAATGGAAGTATGGAGGTAGTTTTGTGCCAACAAAAATAAGGGGTTTTGTAGGCCTCCTGTAGCTCAGTTGGTAGAGCATGGTGCTTGCAACGCCAGGGTTGTGGGTTCGATTCCCACGGGGGGCCAGTATGAGAAATGTGTGCACTCACTAACCGTAAGACACTCTGGATAAGCGCGTCTGCTAAATGACTAAAATTGGTTAAATATGTTTCCAAAAATAACACTCATAAATGACAAGAAATAGGAGGTGAGCTATTGTCACGCCCTGACTCAGGGGACTCGTATATGTTGAGTCAGGGTGTGTATATTCCTTGTTGTGATATTCTAGTATGTGTATTTCTATGTTGGCCGGTGTGGTTCCCAATCAGAGGCAGCTGTCGCTCGTTGTCTCTGATTGGGAACCATATTTAGGCAGCCTTTTGGCACTGTCTAGTCGTGGGATCTTGTTCCGTGTAAGGTTTGTTGTGTTGTACCTTTGGACTTCACGTTTCGTTTCCTTTGTTGTTTTGTCGTGTGTTTATCTTGAAATAAGAATTGGATGGCTGTCTATCCTATTTATATGTAGTTAGGTAGTTAGCTGATGTTACCTAGAGTAGATGGTTAACTTGATAAACACCTTACTCATGTGCTACACATCATCCTGGCGACGCCACCTCCTGCTGCCATGGTTACCATCCATGCAGCCCGATGCAACGCTTCTTAGGGAAATCTATCAACTTTAATTTTCTAAAAGATTTGTCCCCCAGACGTAAGGACCATCACACCCGCGAATACTATTGTCAAAATGCAAATATTGACCTTGAGAAAACAACTAGACTGAGTTAGCTAGCTGTTTACAGCTGCGACCGAACAGGTTTTGTTTACGAACACACCGGAAGTTCATTGGGATTCCAGGGTTCACTGCTGCACGGAACAACACTATCATGTCCCCATAGGACACTGCTGCACGGAACAACACTATCATGTCCCCATAGGACACTGCTGCACGGAACAACACTATCATGTCCCCATAGGACACTGCTGCATGGAACAACACTATCATGTCCCCACAGGACACTGCTGCACGGAACAACACTATCATGTCCCCACAGGACACTGCTGCACGGAACAACACTATAAGGACTCTCATTCACATTCTTTATCCCTTCTCCTTTATGTATCATTCATTTTCAACACTGCCAAATAGGTATAACCCCTATCCTCTGTCTGGTTCCATTGTGAACATCCCTTCACAGCTTGCTGCTGGCAAACCTGACTCGATTCCTTGAGAGAGTTGTAGTGTCACTAAATTATTGTAATCATTTCAGTGCCCTACAATCAACTGGCATGGGGCAATGGGCATAACAGACCTGATTGGAGGGTTGAGAAAACACTGGGCACAGAAGGAGTTTGGTGTAGCTTTACTGTGGAGAAATGCATGACCATTAATTCTAGTTCTATCAGGAAAGCAATATTATTGTATTTTCTTTGTCTTTCTGCACACTGCTTTGTTTTTGTACAGCTCACAACAACAACCAACTTATTCCAACGTTCACCTTCTTCTCTGTTCCCATGTAGACAAAGAATTTAGAAATCTCCGCATCCAAACTCAAGGAGCAACAATCAAATCTATATTTTCATTCCATAACCTCTGTTTCTTTCCCTTGTATTTATCTCCAGACGCCAGCATTCACCATAGATAGACATTCTCTGCCGATAGTCTCCCAATCCACCCCAAATAGGGTGGAAACGTATCACAGTACAGTGGCTCTGAGGACACACCAAACAAATATCAATCTCATTTCCCTCTCAATGAATTTGACTGAATGATGCAGAGAGCATATTCCCTCCTCTCGATCTGCCGTCTGTGAATACACCGTGGAGCCACCATAAAAGAAAGGGAGGGGACGCAGCCCATTAAATCCTCTGGAGTGAATTGATAAGGAAGGTGTGTGTGTGTGTGTGTGTGGGTGATGTAAGTCCCCATTAGGAAAAGGTACACATCTTCCTTTTTAGGGTACACAGTGACAAAGCTGTTTGTTCCTTTTTAGTGGCAACCTTTTTCCTCTTCTCTATATCAAGTGTCACACTTCTTCGCCATCTTACTCCTGACACCAATGTAGGGAATTCGGGGGGTAACCCAGACCGGGACTCACACCTGGGTCCAGCGACTGTCAAGCCAACACCTTAACCATTACGCCAAGAGGTCCATTCTTCTTGACCAGGTACAGTTGGGTTAAGGTCACTACAATATCAATTAAATTTTTGTCATTTAACGGACGCTCTTATCCAGAGCGACTTACAGTTGTGAGTGCATACATTTTTCATACTGGCCCCCCGTGGGAATCGAACCCACAACCCTAGCGTTGCAAGCGCCATGCTCTACCAACTGAGCTACAGGCGAAGTATATAATTGCAGCTCTTTATTGTCACATGCTCTTATGTAAGCCTTTATAAAGACTTCAGAACTTCAGAAAACTTTAATTAACATAACCATAAATCAATTAAACTGCTACGACACAAAAATAAATAACCAAAAGCCACGCCCCCACTAATCCACGCCTCCACCCTGGGAAACAGAAATGTACCTTCACCGTACCCCCTGTGAGGACTGTTCTATTATATGTAGAAACATCTCAAGGATGATCAATGGAAACAGGATGCAGCTGAGCTCCATTTCGAGTCTCATAGCAAAGGGTCTGAACACTAATGTAAATAAAGTATTTATGTTTAGAATTGTTTTATGCATTTGCAAAAATAAAAAATTAAACTGTTTTCACTTTATCATTAATCATTTAATCCATTTTAGAATAAGGCTGTAACGTAACAAAATGTGGAAAAAGGGAAGGGGTCTGAATACTTTCCGAATGCGCTGTATGTTCAAAATATAATAGATTATCCGCACACCTAAAAGGCACCGAAGAGAACCATGTGAGATCACCACTGAAGGTACGTTATGTGTATTTTGATCTTGCTGAACCCAGGGAACTAGACCATGGTGCAGGATGTTAAATGACCGGCCATTGAGTGCTGAAGTGAAGTACCTTTGGTTTTCTTTTCTACCTGGTTGAACAATTGAACATCATTGATTGGCCAGAGATTTCACTCACCTGGTCTGATTAGAAGGATAGAATGACAGTGTTTTGGTCGTCCAGGGCCGTAGTTGAATAGCCCAGCTATAGGGGTCCTACTGGACAAATCAGGAAATCCCGTTAGCCTTTAGGAAATGTATTTTATGTAAAAAATAAAAGGGAACCTGTTGCTTTAATTTAATTCAGAGGCATATTCAAAGGCTTTAAAACGGAATTGTGCTTCATCTCTTCGGGCTGTGTGGGGGATACAATCTGCCCCAGAATTCATAGAAGTTATTCCATATGGTAAAATCTATCAACCCAGTATTTAACTTTCACCTATTTCAAAGAGAACTGCTGTATAAAAAAATAAAAAAAAATAAAAAAAAATTAGAAAGCATAATTAATATTCTATTGACACAAGGAAATACCACTGCAGTTTGGTTTTACATCAAAGTGAGAATCTCAGATGCCACATTACTTCAATTAATGGTACTTCAGTGGTTAAGTTATAGCATTAGATATGAGACCATAATTATCTATGATGTGGGTAGACTTGAAGTAGACATCGAATCAGAGCTATAAAAATACTTTCATTCGATATAATCAATTCTTAAAGGCTATTGATAATATTTTAGCTTCAGTCTAAAAAAGTAGTTAGCACAGAAGTTGGATTCTTCTGCCTATATAGTGGTGATTAAAATATTAGCTCAGGCTCAACATTTCAATTTCACTCACATAATGGCCTTTAAATGGAGACCTTAAGATTACTTTACTAGCTAGCATTCAGAAAAAAAATAGTTCAGTAAGCCCCATAACGTAAAATATGGGTCAGCGTATAAACCCTTGGTGAATATATTAACCTGTAATAATTCAGAGAATACAGTCTATGTGCTTGGACTGGGACAATGTGGAATAAGTTAATACAAGTTTTGCTGTTGAAAAATGTATTTTTACCTTTATAGATTACTGCTGCCTCCGTGAGGCTTTGTTCACATAATTGTTAATAATGGCGATATTATCGTTTTTACCTCTGAAAACATTCCCGGACAATAAATGTATTTGTATTTGTGTTTGTATTTATTATGGATCCCCATTAGTTCCTGCCAAGGCAGCTGTGTGTGTGTGTGTGTGTGTGTGTGTGTGTGTGTGTGTGTGTGTGTGTGTGTGTGTCTCTGTGCATCTCTGTGTGCGCATTTGACGTTTCTGGCGGACAGCAATCAATGTAAGGTGCTATCTGAGCTGCCCCCACTACTCATCAGTGGTTATCTATGATGTAAATCCTCATTAAGGGATAATTGTCTGGTGATAAAATGATCATGGGGAGACTAAATCACCATGTCCCCCTGAACACTGAGGAGGACGGTCACACTGCACAGTAATGTTGTTAACAGCAATGAGAGGGCCGACACGTCATCCAGAAATACATCTATCCAACGACCCAGAGACAGTCCAGGGGATGAGTAACTACAAGAATGGAATACAGGTCCAAAGTGACACTTTCCTTTAGATAATGTGGAGTAGCTGTACACAATACAGTGACAATATGATGAAGGATCATCTTCTGATCCTGTCTATAAAATGTGTCAGCTTGTTAAAATCATAGAGAGGAAATTGACGCCTGCTAAAACCCATTTGTCATCTCTACCTTTATTATCCGAGGTAAATTGATTGTAAACGCAATTACAGTCATTATAGTCACTTACAGCCAAGGTGTTTGGCACACATTAGTAAAGAATACAATGATCGTATTGTTGAGACCATCCCCTCTCTCTGTTATACAGGGCCTGGCCCCAGAGAATCACTACAGAGATCCTAACAAACAGAGATTATCCCCTATCTCTGTTATACAGGGCCTGGCCCCAGAGAATCACTACAGAGATCCTAACAAACAGAGATTATCCCCTCTCTCTGTTATACAGGGCCTGGCCCCAGAGAATCACTACAGAGATCCTAACAAACAGAGATTATCCCCTCTCTCTGTTATACAGGGCCTGGCTCCAGAGAATCACTACACAGATTCTAACAAACAGGGACTGTTTCAATATCCCTGACAGTCACCTTTGCCACATTCAGATGTACTATGTATTGTATCTAAAAAACAAGCAGCGTCCCATTCCCTTCCCAGTGCCTCAACAGCCCTGCCTCCCAGCACATCTCCATCCCCCAACCCCGCCACCCCCACCACCCTCACCATGGTGGAGGAAGTCCTGAAATAAAGCTTCCTGGTCTGCAGCAGGCGTCATCCTGATGACTCTTCGATGCCATATGTAAAATATCATCGCTTGCTGAGTCGTCTGACATTTCTGTTGATCGCTCCTAGCAACAGCATTACAAGGTGCGCGACCAGCCGTCGTTGAGGCTCACCTCGACAGAAAGAGGGAAGGAAAATACCCAACA
>NW_028159222.1:672986-680486 GCF_964263955.1 Coregonus lavaretus
TGATTATGATTATTATTATTATTATTATTATTATTATTATTATTATTATTATTATTATCATGTTATTATTATGGATATTATGAACATTATGAATATTATGAACATTCTGAATATTATGATCATTATTATTGTTATTGTTATTATTATTATTATTATTATTATTATTATTATTATTATTATTATTATTATTGTGTATAAACTGTACTGTGATGTGTTTCCTTGCTACATGTCAACCTGTCTTCACCAATAAGAAATAATCTACTGAAATACAGGGACACTATGTAAAAATACATTTTCTAAAGCTCCTCCTCAACGGCAGACTGAACCATCTTTGTCAGGTAACATAGTGTGTATATTTCCTTTAATATTTACCATTATGTGTCACAACAAAGTGACAACAGGTGGTGTTCCTCTCCATCCCAGCAGTCCCTTGTCCTTGGTCAGACGCCACTGAGGTGAAAGAGGGAAGACAGTGAGGCGGTTACCTTCGCGTCTCTCTCCTGGTGATGCCCTAGGCTCTCTGATTGCTAGTTGTAGCATGTGGCAAACCTACCACAGAGGGCAGATGACTGGTGACTGTGTGTGTGTGTGTGTGTGCATTTATGTCGTCACGTGGTCGCATGGTGACAGTAGATTATGGCCTAGCTAAGGATTTTATTTTTTGGTGTTAGGACATAACATTTTTCGCCAGTCTCTCGGACACGATTGGAGCAATCATTTCACTACTTCAAAGTGATGGTCCCACTAGACAAACACTCCTCTCACTGTTACCTCATCTCTCTCCTCTCACTGTTACCCCATCTCTCTCCTCTCACTGTTACCCCATCTCTCTCCTCTCACTGTTACCCCATCTCTCTCCTCTCACTGTTACCCCATCTCTCTCCTCACTGTTACCCCATCTCTCTCCTCACTGTTACCCCATCTCTCTCCTCTCACTGTTACCCCATCTCTCTCCTCTCACTGTTACCCCATCTCTCTCCTCACTGTTACCCCATCTCTCTCCTCTCACTGTTACCCCATCTCTCTCCTCTCACTGTTACCCCATCTCTCTCCTCTCACTGTTACCCCATCTCTCTCCTCACTGTTACCCCATCTCTCTCCTCTCACTGTTACCCCATCTCTTTCCTCTCACTGTTACCCCATCTCTCTCCTCTCACTGTTACCCCATCTCTTTCCTCTCACTGTTACCCCATCTCTTTCCTCACTGTTACCCCATCTCTTTCCTCTCACTGTTACCCCATCTCTCTCCTCTCACTGTTACCCCATCTCTTTCCTCTCACTGTTACCCCATCTCTCTCCTCTCACTGTTACCCCATCTCTCTCCTCTCACTGTTACCCCATCTCTCTCCTCTCACTGTTACCCCATCTCTCTCCTCTCACTGTTACCCCATCTCTCTCCTCTCACTGTTACCCCATCTCTCTCCTCTCACTGTTACCCCATCTCTCTCCTCTCACTGTTACCCCATCTCTTTCCTCTCACTGTTACCCCATCTCTCCGATGCTTCACCTCTCACCTGCCCTGTGGCCTTCCCCCCTCGGCCAGTCCTATGGCCCAGACACTGTCTCACCCCTCCTCACCCTCCCTCACCCTCACCGTCCCTTCTTAACGCTTGTTTGCAGGTTGCCAGGGGCCAACTACACACACAAATACACACACAGGAAATGCATGCGTGTACACAGACACACACACTGCCCATCATCTTCCACCCATCTTCTTACAGACCCTAAGAAAGTCATGTTTTTGCAGCTTTTTCCACACTGTTCCATAAGAAACATTAACCTCATGTAACCTTGGTTGCTTTCACCAGAATGGCAAAAAAATTATATAATTTAGAAATAGCTGTGAGACCTTAAGGAAAATATATAGACATATTCTGTAATTATTGATTCGTAGGCTACCTAAAATCTCAGTTCGACTCAAGCAAGCTTTATTTGAGATAAGTAGATCTCTCCCTTTCATCTAACATCAGACATTCTGATGTTTCCTTACAATCTGTGTCCCTGTCATCTAACAAAAAAACAAAGCATTGTGTCCCTTGTTGTCGTCCTTAGTCACCTCACACATACACTACCAGTCAAAGGTTTTGACACACCCACTCATTCAAGGGTTTTTCTTATTTTCTACACTGTAGAATAATAGTGAAGACATCAAAACTATGAAATAGCACATATGGAATCATTTAGTAACCAAAAAAGTGTTAAACAAATCAAAAATATATTTTATATTTGAGATTCCATGTGAAGCTGGTTGAGAGAATGCCAAGAGTGTGCAAAGCTGTCATCAAGGCAAAGGGAGGCTATTTCAAGAATCTCAAATATAAAATATATTTTGATTTGTTTTAACACTTCTTTGGTTACTACATGATTCCATATGTGTTTTTTCATAGTTTTGATGTCTTCACTATTATTCTACAATATAGAAAATAGTAAAAATAAAGACAAACCCTGGAATGAGTAGGTGTGTCCAAACTTTTGACTGGTACTGTACACAACACACACACACACACACACACACACACACACACACACACACACACACACACACACACACACACACACACACACACACACACACACACACACACACACAGTGGTGGTGTCATCCCTACTAACCTCAGCGAAATGTGCATCTGCCTCAGCTGTCAGTTACCAGGATGCCCATCGTGTTGTTTGATTGACAGCTGGCTCTGTTGGACTAGAAGGAGCCTCTCCTCTCCTGTGTAACATGTGTGTCTTGTCCCTGATCTAATATGGGTTCTATCTGACGACATGGACCTGTGATGGACAGGTTCTATCTGACAACATGGACCTGTGATGGACAGGTTCTATCTGACAACATGGACCTGTGATGGACAGGTTCTATCTGACAACATGGACCTGTGATGGACAGGTTCTATCTGACAACATGGACCTGTGATGGACAGGTTCTATCTGACAACATGGACCTGTGATGGACAGGTTCGGGCCGAAGTTGTTCTTTGACACGTTTGACAGGGAGTCTGGGGTTAGCTTAGGTTCACACTCTCTCTCTCTCTCTCTCTCTCTCTCTCTCTCTCTCTCTCTCTCTCTCTCTCTCTCTCTCTCTCTCTCTCTCACTCACTCACTCACTCACTCACTCACTCACTCACTCACTCACTCACTCACTCACTCACTCACTCACTCACTCACTCACTCACTCACTCACTCACTCACTCATTCACTCACTCACTCACTCATACACACACCCTCCCCCCCCCCACACACACACTCAACCAGACACACACCTGACACAGCTTAGATGATCTACTGCCAACCCAACCTCCAGAAGCCTAGATGTGTCAGCCTGGCATGTTAGACAACTCAGAGAAAGATCAATGCTGCAGTCTCATCCTGGATACATCCTCCAGACATATCATCAATGCCTTTACACTCCAACCAATAGAGCGTGAGGACGACCCTCTCCACTCTGCTCTGTTGACTTCAATCTAAGCGTGTCTTTGATGTCCTTCAACCCTCCAATGTCGTCCTCGAGGTCACATTTAACACCTCGTTCAAGGGCAACAGCACTTACGCTGCTAGGTTCTTATGGTGGTCTGACATGAATCAAAGCACAACCTTTACTCTGCTTTTAAGAACAACCCTGTCTTCAATGCCACTCTGGTGTAGTCCAGACATGGTGGACGTTGTATCTTTTACTGTGTGCAAAGAAAATATCAGGGAAAAGGAGAGAAAATAAGGAATGCAACACAGAGAGGAACATACAGTGAGGGAAAAAAGTATTTGATCCCCTGCTGATTTTGTACGTTTGCCCACTGACAAAGAAATGATCAGTGTATAATTTTAATGGTAGGTTTATTTGAACAGTGAGAGACAGAATAACAATACAAAAATCCAGAAAAACGCATGTCAAAAATGTTATAAATTGATTTGCATTTTAATGAGGGAAAAAAGTATTTGACCCCTCTGCAAAACATGACTTAGTACTTGGTGGCAAAACCCTTGTTGGCAATCACAGAGGTCAGACGTTTCTTGTAGTTGGCCGCCAGGTTTGCACACAACTCAGGAGGGATTTTGTCCCACTCCTCTTTGCAGATCTTCTCCAAGTCATTAAGGTTTCGAGGCTGACGTTTGGCAACTCGAACCTTCAGGTCCCTGCACAGATTTTCTATGGGATTAAGGTCTGGAGACTGGCTAGGCCACTCCAGGACCTTAATGTGCTTTTTCTAGAGCCACTAATTTGTTGCCTTGGCCGTGTGTTTTGGGTCATTGTCATGCTGGAATATCCATCCACGACCCATTTTCAATGCCCTGGCTGACGGAAGGAGGTTCTCACCCAAGATTTGACGGTACATGGCCCCGTCCATCGTCCCTTTGATGCGGTGAAGTTGTCCTGACCCCTTAGCAGAAAAACACCCCCAAAGCATAATGTTTCCACCTCCATGTTTGATGGTGGGGATGGTATTCTTGGGGTCATAGACAGCATTCCTCCTCCTCCAAACACGGCGAGTTGAGTTGATGGCAAATAGCTCGATTTTGGTCTAATCTGATCACAACACTTTCACCCAGTTCTCCTCTGAATCATTCAGATGTTCATTGGCAAACTTCAGACGGGCCTGTATATGTGCTTTCTTGAGCAGGGGGACCTTGCAGGCGCTGCAGGATTTCAGTCCTTCACGGCGTAGTGTGTTACCAATTGTTTTCTTGGTGACTATGATCCCAGCTGCATTCAGATCATTGACAAGATCCTCCCGTGTAGTTCTGGGTTGATTCCTCACCGTTCTCATGATCATTGCAACTCCACGAGGTGAGATCTTGCATGGAGTCCCAGGCCGAGGGAGATTGACAGTTATTTTGTGTTTCTTCCATTTGCGAATAACCGCACCAACTCTTGTCACCTTCTCACCAAGCTGCTTGGCGATGGTCTCGTGGCCCATTCCAGCCTTGTGTAGGTCTACAATCTTGTCCCTGACATCCTTGGAGAGCTCTTTGGTCTTGGCCATGGTGGAGAGTTTGGAATCTGATTGATTGATTGCTTGTGTGGACAGGTGTCTTTTATACTGGTAACAAACTGAGATTAGGAGCACTCCCTTTAAGAGTGTGCTCCTAATCTCAGCTCGTTACCTGTATAAAAGACACAGTCGGCAGGTAGCTTAGTGGTTAAGAGCGTTGTGCCAGTAACCGAAAGGTCGCTGGTTCTAATCCCCGAGCCGACTAGGTGAAAAATCTGTCTGTGCCCTTGAGCAAGGCACTTAACCCTAATTGCTCCTGTAAGTCGCTCTGGATAAGAGCATCTGCTAAATGACCTATTTATTTATAAAAGACACCTGGGAGCCAGAAATCTTTCTGATTGAGAGGGGGTCAAATACTTATTTCCCTCATTAAAATGCAAATCAATTTATAACATTTTTGACATGCGTTTTTCTGGATTTTGTTGTTGTTATTCTGTCTCTCACTGTTCAAATAAACCTACCATTAAAATTATAGACTGATCATTTCTTTGTCAGTGGGCAAACGTACAAAATCAGCAGGGGATCAAATACTTTTTTCCCTCACTGTATATGTGATTACAGTTTATTCAAAACAGTTCAACATCAATTTGTTGATATTGCTTCAACTCCCTTAAGTACTGACGTGCTACAGAAAATATATGTGATTTATTTGTGATTGCGCTATAATTTCAAGTATTCGCATGATACTGTAATTCAATTTATTCCTTTTTTTGTTTCTTGAACCACTGTGGATGATAACTGTGCTTGTAACCCAGCAGAATAATTACAAACCCTGTCGCTTTCTCCAGAGTGACTGTGTGTTTTGATGAATCTCCAGAGTGACTGTGTGTTTTGATGAATCTCCAGAGTGACTGTGTTTTGATGAATCTCCAAAGCGACTGTGTGTTTTGATGAATCTCCAGAGTGACTGTGTGTTTTAATGAATCTCCAGAGTGACTGTGTTTTGATGAATCTCCAAAGCGACTGTGTGTTTTGATGAATCTCCAAAGCGACTGTGTGTTTTGATGAATCTCCAGAGAGACTGTGTGTTTTGATGAATCTCCAGAGCGACTGTGTGTTTTGATGAATCTCCAGAGTGACTGTGTTTTGATGAATCTCCAGAGTGACTGTGTTTTGATGAAACTCCAAAGCGACTGTGTGTTTTGATGAATCTCCAGAGTGACTGTGTGTTTTAATGAATCTCCAGAGTGACTGTGTTTTGATGAATCTCCAAAGCGACTGTGTGTTTTGATGAATCTCCAAAGCGACTGTGTGTTTTGATGAATCTCCAGAGAGACTGTGTGTTTTGATGAATCTCCAGAGCGACTGTGTGTTTTGATGAATCTCCAGAGTGACTGTGTTTTGATGAATCTCCAGAGTGACTGTGTTTTGATGAAACTCCAGAGCGACTGTGTGTTTTGATGAATCTCCATACCTACTGATGCATTTTGATGAAAACAGTTCACGAACCGGCTGAATTTGCCAGTAAAATGAAACGTGCACTTTCCGAGAGAAGAGGAGATGCCGTGTAGAAAGTGTCTCTTCGACAGTTGGAGAACTTGACAGTTTTGTGACTGTCTCCTTGGTAACCAGAGAGAGGGCTCTCATTAGGCAGTTGTGTCGTGTAAGAATCTTTTTCAGAGGAACAACAAAGAAAAGAGCTGAGAACTGCATCATTCTTAAAACACTGCAACAACAACACACACAAAACAAAAAAAAAAAAAAAAAAAGGACTGATAAATGTGTTTTGAGGGGAAAACTGTCTCACAAGCGGGACTGCAATGCAGCTGAACTAGATTAAATGAAACATATTTTGATAGGGGCCTTGGACCTAAAATGGCCTTGACATGACGGTATGATCTTGTCGTTGCATCAGATGATACCAGGGTAAAAGGGACCTTTTATTCTTTGTCTTATTTGATACCCTGTTTGCTGTTCGTTCCACTGGTGTTTCAACTATCCATTTCATGATGTTTTTTTTTTTTCTCCTTTTCTCATCACATCAGTTATTCTTATTATGGTAATCATTCCACACCATAATAAGTCTTTATGTGTTCACCCACTGTGTCACTTACCTGTTATTACTAAGTTATTAAAAGGATATAGGGTACAGTTTTATGTGTATTTTTTATTTTTTTACATAATTTATCTTTAGTCAGGAAGCACATGCAGCTTACTCATTTTGCACTTTCTAACTTTCTACCATGAGTGGTTTGTTTGGTGGTTTTCACTATATGTTGGAATTCTGTAATGCTAATCTTCATTTCTTCATCGTACATTATTACAGAACAATTCCCAATTATGAAATACTATTGTAATGCAGGGAGTCAATGTTGCTAAATTATTAACTAATATTCAACTTGCATTGCCTTTAAAAAAATAAATAATAATAATGACAGGACCGAGCCTGAGGATCGAGAAGGCTACAGCAACACATAATCACATGGGTGAATGCTTCTTCTGACACATGTTCAGGAGAAAAGGGGAAGAACTTTCCACCCAAGTCTTGTAGTTAGGTAGCAGATGGACCTAA